>NW_027466506.1:722500-727500 GCF_050575085.1 Anarhichas minor
CTGTCAGAGGAACCTGAAGGCACCACCGGACTCCTTCGACAGAAAACCTTATTTGACCTTTTGCCTTAGTTGGTTAGTTTTTTCGTGTTTCTGTGAGACTTTGGTGAATCCGAACTTTAAAACACCAAAGTCACACAGTTGCACAGTAAGCGGTAGAGCAGTAGCTCCAGTGTTCTGTGAGGTAGAGTCACGGTCTACATTTATGCTCCCATCAGACTAGCTCTGCATACATGTCTGTAACTGCAGGGCAGTACATCGGTGTGCTCCGGTGCTGGTACTCAAACTACTGATCAACTCCGTCACATCACAGGTGGACAAACAGCTGATGATGTGATTTACTGACTAAACCAAGTGTACCAGAGGAGCACTAACAGCAGGTTCTAGGGTAGGGTAGGGTAGGGTAGGGAAGCCCACCTTCGGACTACGCCAACAAAAACATGAGCTGCTGTTAGCGGTTAGCGTCATAGCTAGGCTAACGTTAGCGTTCAGCTGGGACGGATCGGGTACCGACTATGGCGACCACGATACAGTCCAGTGCTTTCTCAATATTAGTGTAATAGTTGTAATTCTCCCCCATAAAGACCCCGCCTCAGTGGAACCAACCAATCAGCCTCATGTTCTGTGATTGGGTGACAGCGGACCACATTGTACTGTGTTGGACCCCGATGAGCGTCGACCATTGTAGGGTCAACAGGTTTCAGAGCTTGAGCCACAACATCTCAAGTATGCTGCGTTGATTTATTCTGTTATTTGTCTCCAGAGTGCCCAGCTCTGTGAAAGTGCTTCACCCTTTAACTGAGCGGTATCTCCGTTATCCATAGCGCCCGTCTGTTCAGCTCCGTAACCTTCTGTTCTACAGAGGCCTTCCTCTATCCATGCTCCTCACACAGCCCTGTGTGTTCATGTGTGTGTGTGTGTGTGTCCATACCTCATACAGACAGGCCTGGTGGAAGGGCTGGCCACAGCGGGGGTCATTGCACACCTGATCGGGGATGGCAGCTTCGAGGCGATAGGAGTAACAGATCCCACACTCCACGCTGAAGCTCTACACACACACAAGACATAGATGTTCAGCACGGAGGCTTCAGATGTGGGCCGGTTAGTGTTGACAGCCTCCCAGCTGAAGCTCGCTGTGAAACGTTGACCAAACTTTCCCTCCGTCAGACTCGCTTTTCTCTCGTTTGCATTTTGGGCATAATGAGAAGCTCCTGGGTGTTTCTAGAGCGATCCATTAAGAGAGAGGGTGGCAGGTAAAAAACAGAACCAACATCTGGTCAACTCTACTTCTCTGCTCTCCTCTGAATGTTAATGAAGCTGAGGCATTAATCACCGCGGCGACAGCAGATAAACAACGATCTCTTAACCCATCCGGGGGGGGGGGATTTCAATAAAAAACAAAAAGAGATAAATGGCTTTGCGTGATTAAAGCGATTTGATAGTGCATAGAATTCTGCCATCTTTGTTATTCTAATGATCTTGTCTGTAAACAACCCAATTAAAAGGAGAATTTGTGCCCACCTCGTGGAAAACACTAAACACAGAGTGGAATATGGAAATGGACAGAAAAATAAGCAATAGCGAATGTCCGCCCCCTTATAACTGGAAGCTCAAACAGGAGTATGCATGCATAGATGTTCGCACGCACACGCACACGCACACACACACACACACACACACACACACACACACACACACACACACACACACACACCCTTGAGGTAATCGTGATGGAACGGACATGTTTGAAATGGAAAGGGGGGCAAGCGTGTCACATACAGATTTTTCGTGGGTGGCAGGTGACGGGAATTCGATCTCCAAAACATCCCGGAGGTTGAGCAAGACGCCGGAGTCCGGGTTCCTGCCAGCAGACCACAGACAGCTCCTTCACACACTAATTAACCACATGCAAATGAGCCTGCACACACACTGGGGGATGATTAGCAGACTCTCACCATCGGTATATATATATATATATATATATATATATATATATATATAAATAAATAAAAAAGCATCTCTGCTGCTTCAAACTGGAGGGAGATTCTCCTCAGATGTATCATGCAGGAAGAAAATATTAAACGCCCGTAGTGAAACACACACACGTGTGTGTGTGTGTTTGTGTTTCACAGTAGTGGAACTGAACTGGACGATATGCTCAAAGTCAATGTATCCCAACAATGAACGTATCTACTAACAAGTGTGTGTGTGCGTTCGTGTGTACGTGCGCGTGTGCGTGTGCATGTGTGTGTGTGTGTGTGCGTGCGGCCTGGTAGATCTTCCTCCATTGTTGACCAAAAACATTAGAAAGCCGTCAATGAGCCACACAGTTGCTCCTTCATATGACAACAGGATTTGTTTTATTCATTTCTCTGACATGTTGTGTAACAAACATTACTACGATATTGTTTATGGCTGTTTGTTAAGGTGATTTCTTGATGACGTACTATACTATGACTTCTTGTAGGGCTGACTATACTATTACATTTATTAATATCATGGCATTCTTTAAGATTTCCTTTATAGCATATTGTACCAACATGTTTTTGTCATCTTGTATGGCATACTATGCTAAACATGTTCTAGCTTTGTTTGATGGCAGACTGTACTTTGACATTTTGAAGGATTATCTTTAATGACTTTTCTCTTGTTCCACTACTAAAGATTCATACACGGTGAATATTACAAATGAAACACACTAAACTCTTCATATGTTTGAAACACAAACTTGAATAAATTCAAAATTCGGTTGATTTTTGAAATACGACAAGATTTAGACAACAGAAAATATTATTTAATAAATATGATAATATGATCATTTGTCCTTACGATACGACTCGTGAGTTATGATATTGTGTTATGCAGGAGCCTTACCACAGGTGCATGTTGGCGTTCAGCTTGTTCCTCAGAGGAGTCACCACTGCAACACAAGAACCACAACATGTGTTCAACATCTGCAGATACATTATGATCACACAGAACCAGCAGCTCCTCACTCACCAGCTCTCATTCCTAAATGCAAAAAGCAATATTTGTTTGCGACCCGTCGTGTGTGAGGGTCGCTGAGGTGTGCATGTGTACAATATCTGTTGAGTCGCATTGCTAGGCAACAGGCTAGGATTCACATGACCTTGGGTTTACAGAAACAATGGCCGACAATTGACGAGGACTTAAATAGGCTCTGGCTCGGGCTCCAATGAGAACTGGTGACATGACAACAGACGAGACGGTGAAGCAGCAGCGCAGCAGAATAACGGACGGGGTTACTTCCTGCTGACGTATGAAGAGGGTCAGCACAGTTAGTGATCAAGCAGCTCATCAACTAGTTGGATAAACTGTCAAATGTGTGCATGCTTAACAGATGTGAACCTTCTGTAAAATATGTGAAGACTTTAGTTTAAAAGTAGATATACCTTTTCATAAAATATATCATTTTATTCACTGGTGTGTTGAATACATACATCCCAGACTGTGGTTGTTGTGATTTATTCATCTAAGGCACCAACAAGGTTCCTGACAAACAGATGTTTGTTTGTTTATTTTACTGGAATATGTAAGTACAGCTTCACCTTAGTGTGATATGATGCTTATTCTCTTGTCCAGCGGGTCACGTTCATATGAAGTGGTATTAGGCAGCCTATCGTGGATCAACCTCTCATTTGCATACCATCAGTTCCTCAGTTGGTCAACGTTTCATTGGTGACTTTGACCTCTCATCTCATGTGTGTCACCTGTGATCTCTGGAAGAACCTTTAAGAAACGATTTACCCACAAACCTCGTGGCTTCACGAGCGAGTGTGTGGGGTCCTACCCACCGTGCTCGGCTCCCAGCAGGCAGCACTCTGGCAGCATCTTGGGGTGTCTGGGATCCAGCTCCACTTTGATGGATACGTTGGTTCCTGCAATAATAAAACAATGGATTGTCATTTCTGTATGTGTGATATACGATCAGCCTGTGAATGACCTGTGCAGTATGTGCTACTGGGTAGCTGAGATCTTTCTTCATACCGATGGCGATCCGCCTCATGGTGTCGGACCGGCTGGGTTTTTCCGGCTCCAGAATCCAGGTCTTGCTGTCAATCTCGTCCAGGACTTCCCAGAACTCGGTCAGGGACTCCAGAACCAGCAGGAACTGGCTGTGAAGCTGGTCCAGAGTACTCTTAACAGAACAAGCACAGTGGTCACTTCCTGGAGAATGAGGTGCTCCAACCAGCAGTGGAGCTTCTGCTGTAAAGACCTCTTCTTCTGGACTAAAGTTTTGGTTATTGAAAGCTAGTAACAGTCCAGTTTACAACTTTGAATGGTTTTAAAATACAGTTTCATATAAAGGTGTGTATTTAACTTTAAAGAAATGGTTTAACATTTTGGGAAAAACACATTTTGCTTTATTTCTGGGAACATTTTCATGAATTTCATGCATGTTATTAAAGCACGAAGCTGTAGCCTGAAGGCGATTAGCCTAGCTTAGCATAGGGCTGGGGTGAAACAGTTAAAGAATGACCTATCAGTGCATCTAAAGCTCACAACTGAACTGAGCTGTGTCTTATTTGATTAATCTGCTAGCGGCTTTGTGACGCCATGCTTTGAGTTAAACTGACCATGTTAGCATGCTAACATGCTGTAAATGACAACGATAACATCGTGATGCTAAGCAGGCATAATGTTTACCACGTTCACCATCATACTTGAACAGGTTAGCATGCGGACATTTGCAAAGTACAGCTGAGCCGATACGAGAAGGTGGAGTTAGCACACAGCAGGACTCTGATTGGTCAGAGAGAATCGTCACTAGGGCAACACGAGACATTGTGCGAGATCCTGCAACTCATAAATAGCCACACTACTGTAAATAGCAACTGCAATGTTTAATTCCCTTGACACTTGATTTTTAATCTGCAGTGGTAGACCAGTTAGAGAAAAGGGCCACGCCAACAGTGACCATGCAGTGGAAATGAGATGTTTCCGTCAACGCCGTACGGAGCCATGCTGCACTACAGTGAAAG
>NW_027466506.1:732500-745000 GCF_050575085.1 Anarhichas minor
TGAGTGAGTGTGTGTTTATCTGTGTGTGTGTGTGAGTGAGTGAGTGAGTGTTTATCTGTGTGTGAGTGAGTGAGTGAGTGTGTGTTTATATGTGTGTGTGTGTGTGTGAGTGAGTGTTTATCTGTGTGTGAGTGAGTGAGTGAGTGTGTGTTTATCTGTGTGTGTGTGAGTGAGTGAGTGAGTGTTTATATGTGTGTGTGTGCGTGAGTGAGTGTTTATCTGTGTGTGAGTGAGTGAGTGAGTGTGTGTTTATCTGTGTGTGTGTGAGTGAGTGAGTGTGTGTTTATATGTGTGTGTGTGAGTGAGTGAGTGTTTATCTGTGTGAGTGAGTGTGTGTCTGTAAGTGTGCAAGTCTGTGTGAGTGAGTGTTTATCTGTGTGTGAGTGAGTGAGTGTTTATCTGTGTGAGTGAGTGTGTGAGTGAGTGTTTATCTGTGTGAGTGAGTGTGTGTTTATATGTGTGTGTGTGAGTGAGTGAGTGTTTAGCTGTGTGTGAGTGAGTGAGTGAGTGTGTGTTTATATGTGTGTGTGTGTGAGTGAGTGAGTGTTTATCTGTGTGTGTGAGTGAGTGTGCGTGAGTGAGTGAGTGTTTATCTGTGTGTGTGTGAGTGAGTGAGTGTGCGTGAGTGAGTGTTTAAATGTGTGTGTGTGTGAGTGAGTGTGCGTGAGTGAGTGTTTAAATGTGTGTGTGTGTGAGTGAGTGTGCGTGAGTGAGTGTTTATATGTGTGTGAGTGAGTGTGCGTGAGTGAGTGTTTATCTGTGTGTGTGTGTGAGTGAGTGTTTATCTGTGAGTGAGTGAGTGAGTGTTTATCTGTGAGTGAGTGAGTGAGTGAGTGTTTATCTGTGTGTGAGTGTGAGTGAGCGTGAGTGAGTGAGTGTTTATCTGTGTGTGTGTGAGTGAGTGAGTGTTTATCTGTGTGTGAGTGAGTGAGTGTGTGTGAGTGAGTATTTACCTGTGTGTGAGTGAGTGAGTGAGTGTGAGTGTGTGTGAGTGAGTGTTTACCTGTGTGTGAGTGAGTGAGTGTGAGTGTGTGTGAGTGAGTGAGTGAGTGAGAGTGAGTGTTTACCTGTGCGTGAGTGAGTGTTTATGTGTGTGTGAGTGAGTGTGCGTGAGTGAGTGTTTATCTGTGTGTGTGAGAGTGAGTGTTTATCTGTGTGTGTGTGAGTGAGTGTTTATCTGTGTGTGTGTGAGTGAGTGTTTATCTGTGTGTGTGTGTGTGTGAGTGAGTGTTTATCTGTGTGTGAGTGAGTGAGTGAGTGTGTGTGAGTGAGTATTTACCTGTGAGTGAGTGAGTGAGTGAGTGTGAGTGTGTGTGAGTGAGTATTTACCTGTGTGTGAGTGAGTGAGTGTGAGTGTGTGTGAGTGAGTGAGTGAGTGTGAGTGAGTGTTTACCTGTGCGTGAGTGAGTGTTTATGTGTGTGAGTGAGTGTGCGTGAGTGAGTGTTTATCTGTGTGTGAGTGAGTGAGTGAGTGTGTGTTTATCTGTGTGTGTGTGAGTGAGTGAGTGTTTATATGTGTGTGTGTGAGTGAGTGAGTGTTTATCTGTGTGAGTGAGTGTGTGTCTGTAAGTGTGCAAGTCTGTGTGAGTGAGTGTTTATCTGTGTGTGAGTGAGTATTTACCTGTGTGTGAGTGAGTGAGTGAGTGTGAGTGTGTGTGAGTGAGTGTTTACCTGTGTGTGAGTGAGTGAGTGTGAGTGAGTGAGTGAGTGAGTGAGAGTGAGTGTTTACCTGTGCGTGAGTGAGTGTTTATGTGTGTGTGAGTGAGTGTGCGTGAGTGAGTGTTTATCTGTGTGCGTGTGAGTGAGTGTTTATCTGTGTGTGAGAGTGAGTGTTTATCTGTGTGTGTGTGAGTGAGTGTTTATCTGTGTGTGTGTGAGTGAGTGTTTATCTGTGTGTGTGTGTGAGTGAGTGTTTATCTGTGTGTGAGTGAGTGAGTGAGTGTGTGTGAGTGAGTATTTACCTGTCAGTGAGTGAGTGAGTGAGTGTGTGTGAGTGAGTATTTACCTGTGTGTGAGTGAGTGAGTGAGTGTGTGTGAGTGAGTGAGTGTGAGTGAGTGTTTACCTGTGCGTGAGTGAGTGTTTATGTGTGTGAGTGAGTGTGCGTGAGTGAGTGTTTATCTGTGTGCGTGTGAGTGAGTGTTTATCTGTGTGTGAGTGAGTGTTTATCTGTGTGTGTGTGTGAGTGTTTATCTGTGTGTGTGTGAGTGAGTGTTTATCTGTGTGTGAGTGAGTGGTTATCTGTGTGTGTGTGTGAGTGAGTGTTTATCTGTGTGAGTGAGTGAGTGAGTGTGCGTGAGTGAGTGTTTATCTGTGTGTGTGTGAGTGAGTGAGTGTTTATCTGTGTGTGAGTGAGTGTTTATCTGTGTGTGTGAGTGAGTGAGTGTTTATCTGTGAGTGAGTGAGTGTTTATCTGTGTGTGAGTGAGTGAGTGAGTGTGCGTGTGTGAGTGAGTGTTTATCTGTGTGTGTGAGTGAGTGAGTGTGTGTGAGTGAGTATTTACCTGTGTGAGTGAGTGAGTGAGTGAGTGTGAGTGAGTGAGTGTTTACCTGTGAGTGAGTGAGTGTTTATCTGTGAGTGAGTGTGAGTGAGCGTGAGTGAGTGAGTGTTTATCTGTGTGAGTGTGAGTGAGTGAGTGTTTATCTGTGTGTGAGTGAGTGAGTGTTTATCTGTGTGTGTGTGAGTGAGTGAGTGTTTATCTGTGTGTGAGTGAGTGAGTGAGTGTTTATCTGTGTGTGTGTGAGTGTTTATCTGTGTGTGTGTGTGAGTGAGTGTTTATCTGTGTGTGTGTGTGTGAGTGAGTGTTTATCTGTGTGTGTGAGTGAGTGAGTGTTTATCTGTGAGTGAGTGAGTGAGTGTTTATCTGTGAGTGAGTGAGTGAGTGTTTATCTGTGTGTGAGTGTGAGTGAGCGTGAGTGAGTGTTTATCTGTGTGTGTGTGAGTGAGTGAGTGTTTATCTGTGTGTGAGTGAGTGAGTGTGCATGTGTGAGTGTTTATCTGTGTGTGTGAGTGAGTGAGTGTGTGTGAGTGAGTATTTACCTGTGTGTGAGTGAGTGAGTGAGAGTGTGTGTGAGTGAGTCTTTACCTGTGAGTGAGTGAGTGTTTATCTGTGAGTGAGTGAGTGTTTATCTGTGTGTGAGTGTGAGTGAGCGTGAGTGAGTGAGTGTTTATCTGTGTGTGAGTGAGTGAGTGTTTATTTGTGAGTGAGTGAGTGTTTATCTGTGTGTGTGTGAGTGAGTATTTACCTGTGTGTGAGTGAGTGAGTGTGAGTGTGTGTGAGTGAGTGAGTGAGTGTGAGTGAGTGTTTACCTGTGCGTGAGTGAGTGTTTATGTGTGTGAGTGAGTGTGCGTGAGTGAGTGTTTATCTGTGTGTGAGTGAGTGAGTGAGTGTGTGTTTATCTGTGTGTGTGAGTGAGTGAGTGTGTGTTTATATGTGTGTGTGTGAGTGAGTGAGTGTTTATCTGTGTGAGTGAGTGTGTGAGTGAGTGTTTATCTGTGTGAGTGAGTGTGTGTTTATATGTGTGTGTGTGAGTGAGTGAGTGTTTAGCTGTGTGTGAGTGAGTGAGTGAGTGTGTGTTTATATGTGTGTGTGTGAGTGAGTGAGTGTTTATCTGTGTGTGTGAGTGAGTGTGCGTGAGTGAGTGTTTATCTGTGTGTGTGTGAGTGAGTGAGTGTGCGTGAGTGAGTGTTTAAATGTGTGTGTGTGTGAGTGAGTGTGCGTGAGTGAGTGTTTAAATGTGTGTGTGTGTGAGTGAGTGTGCGTGAGTGAGTGTTTATATGTGTGTGAGTGAGTGTGCGTGAGTGAGTGTTTATCTGTGTGTGTGTGTGAGTGAGTGTTTATCTGTGAGTGAGTGAGTGAGTGTTTATCTGTGAGTGAGTGAGTGAGTGAGTGTTTATCTGTGTGTGAGTGTGAGTGAGCGTGAGTGAGTGAGTGTTTATCTGTGTGTATGTGAGTGAGTGAGTGTTTATCTGTGTGTGAGTGAGTGAGTGTGTGTGAGTGATTATTTACCTGTGTGTGAGTGAGTGAGTGAGTGTGAGTGTGTGTGAGTGAGTGTTTACCTGTGTGTGAGTGAGTGAGTGTGAGTGTGTGTGAGTGAGTGAGTGAGTGAGAGTGAGTGTTTACCTGTGCGTGAGTGAGTGTTTATGTGTGTGTGAGTGAGTGTGCGTGAGTGAGTGTTTATCTGTGTGCGTGTGAGTGAGTGTTTATCTGTGTGTGTGAGAGTGAGTGTTTATCTGTGTGTGTGTGAGTGAGTGTTTATCTGTGTGTGTGTGAGTGAGTGTTTATCTGTGTGTGTGTGTGAGTGAGTGTTTATCTGTGTGTGAGTGAGTGAGTGAGTGTGTGTGAGTGAGTATTTACCTGTGAGTGCGTGAGTGTGAGTGTGTGTGAGTGAGTATTTACCTGTGTGTGAGTGAGTGAGTGTGAGTGTGTGTGTGTGAGTGAGTGTGAGTGAGTGTTTACCTGTGCGTGAGTGAGTGTTTATGTGTGTGAGTGAGTGTGCGTGAGTGAGTGTTTATCTGTGTGCGTGTGAGTGAGTGTTTATCTGTGTGTGAGAGTGAGTGTTTATCTGTGTGTGTGTGAGTGAGTGTTTAGCTGTGTGTGAGTGAGTGAGTGAGTGTGCGTGAGTGAGTGTTTATCTGTGTGTGTGTGAGTGAGTGAGTGTTTATCTGTGTGTGAGTGAGTGAGTGAGTGTGCGTGTGAGTGTTTATCTGTGTGTGTGAGTGAGTGAGTGTGTGTGAGTGAGTATTTACCTGTGTGAGTGAGTGAGTGAGTGAGTGTGAGTGAGTGAGTGTTTACCTGTGAGTGAGTGAGTGTTTATCTGTGAGTGAGTGTGAGTGAGCGTGAGTGAGTGAGTGTTTATCTGTGTGAGTGTGTGAGTGTTTATCTGTGTGTGAGTGAGTGAGTGAGTGTGTGTTTATCTGTGTGTGTGAGTGAGTGAGTGAGTGTTTATCTGTGTGTGAGTGAGTGAGTGAGTGTGTGTTTATATGTGTGTGTGTGTGAGTGAGTGAGTGTGTGTTTATCTGTGTGTGTGTGAGTGAGTGAGTGAGTGTTTATATGTGTGTGTGTGCGTGAGTGAGTGTTTATCTGTGTGTGAGTGAGTGAGTGAGTGTGTGTTTATCTGTGTGTGTGTGAGTGAGTGTTTATCTGTGTGTGAGTGAGTGTTTATCTGTGTGTGTGTGTGAGTGAGTGTTTATCTGTGTGTGAGTGAGTGAGTGAGTGTGCGTGAGTGAGTGTTTATCTGTGTGTGTGTGAGTGAGTGTTTATCTGTGTGTGTGAGTGAGTGAGTGTTTATCTGTGAGTGAGTGAGTGAGTGTTTATCTGTGTGTGAGTGAGTGAGTGAGTGAGTGAGTGTGCGTGTGTGAGTGAGTGTTTATCTGTGTGTGTGAGTGAGTGAGTGTGTGTGAGTGAGTATTTACCTGTGTGTGAGTGAGTGAGTGAGTGTGAGTGAGTGAGTGTTTACCTGTGAGTGAGTGAGTGTTTATCTGTGAGTGAGTGTGAGTGAGCGTGAGTGAGTGAGTGTTTATCTGTGTGAGTGTGTGAGTGTTTATCTTTGTGTGAGTGAGTGAGTGAGTGTTTATCTGTGTGTGTGTGAGTGAGTGTTTATCTGTGTGTGTGAGTGTTTATCTGTGTGTGTGTGAGTGAGTGTTTATCTGTGTGTGTGTGAGTGAGTGAGTGTTTATCTGTGTGTGTGAGTGAGTGAGTGTTTATCTGTGTGTGAGTGAGTGTTTATCTGTGTGAGTGAGTGAGTGTTTATCTGTGAGTGAGTGAGTGAGTGTTTATCTGTGAGTGAGTGAGTGAGTGAGTGTTTATCTGTGTGTGAGTGTGAGTGAGCGTGAGTGAGTGAGTGTTTATCTGTGTGTGTGTGTGAGTGAGTGAGTGTTTATCTGTGTGTGAGTGAGTGAGTGTGCGTGTGTGAGTGAGTGTTTATCTGTGTGTGTGAGTGAGTGAGTGTGTGTGTGTGAGTGAGTATTTACCTGTGTGTGAGTGAGTGAGTGAGTGAGTGTGAGTGTGTGTGAGTCTTTACCTGTGAGTGAGTGAGTCTTTACCTGTGAGTGAGTGAGTGTTTATCTGTGTGTGAGTGAGTGAGTGTGTGTTTATCTGTGTGTGTGTGAGTGAGTGTGTGTTTATATGTGTGTGTGTGTGTGTGTGAGTGAGTGTTTATCTGTGTGTGAGTGAGTGAGTGAGTGTGTGTTTATCTGTGTGTGTGTGTGAGTGAGTGAGTGAGTGTTTATCTGTGTGTGAGTGAGTGAGTGAGTGTGTGTTTATATGTGTGTGTGTGTGTGTGAGTGAGTGTTTATCTGTGTGTGAGTGAGTGAGTGAGTGTGTGTTTATCTGTGTGTGTGTGAGTGAGTGAGTGAGTGTTTATATGTGTGTGTGTGCGTGAGTGAGTGTTTATCTGTGTGTGAGTGAGTGAGTGAGTGTGTGTTTATCTGTGTGTGTGTGAGTGAGTGAGTGTGTGTTTATATGTGTGTGTGTGAGTGAGTGAGTGTTTATCTGTGTGAGTGAGTGTGTGTCTGTAAGTGTGCAAGTCTGTGTGAGTGAGTGTTTATCTGTGTGTGAGTGAGTGAGTGTTTATCTGTGTGAGTGAGTGTGTGAGTGAGTGTTTATCTGTGTGAGTGAGTGTGTGTTTATATGTGTGTGTGTGAGTGAGTGAGTGTTTAGCTGTGTGTGAGTGAGTGAGTGAGTGTGTGTTTATATGTGTGTGTGTGTGAGTGAGTGAGTGTTTATCTGTGTGTGTGAGTGAGTGTGCGTGAGTGAGTGAGTGTTTATCTGTGTGTGTGTGAGTGAGTGAGTGTGCGTGAGTGAGTGTTTAAATGTGTGTGTGTGTGAGTGAGTGTGCGTGAGTGAGTGTTTAAATGTGTGTGTGTGTGAGTGAGTGTGCGTGAGTGAGTGTTTATATGTGTGTGAGTGAGTGTGCGTGAGTGAGTGTTTATCTGTGTGTGTGTGTGAGTGAGTGTTTATCTGTGAGTGAGTGAGTGAGTGTTTATCTGTGAGTGAGTGAGTGAGTGAGTGTTTATCTGTGTGTGAGTGTGAGTGAGCGTGAGTGAGTGAGTGTTTATCTGTGTGTGTGTGAGTGAGTGAGTGTTTATCTGTGTGTGAGTGAGTGAGTGTGTGTGAGTGAGTATTTACCTGTGTGTGAGTGAGTGAGTGAGTGTGAGTGTGTGTGAGTGAGTGTTTACCTGTGTGTGAGTGAGTGAGTGTGAGTGTGTGTGAGTGAGTGAGTGAGTGAGAGTGAGTGTTTACCTGTGCGTGAGTGAGTGTTTATGTGTGTGTGAGTGAGTGTGCGTGAGTGAGTGTTTATCTGTGTGTGTGAGAGTGAGTGTTTATCTGTGTGTGTGTGAGTGAGTGTTTATCTGTGTGTGTGTGAGTGAGTGTTTATCTGTGTGTGTGTGTGTGTGAGTGAGTGTTTATCTGTGTGTGAGTGAGTGAGTGAGTGTGTGTGAGTGAGTATTTACCTGTGAGTGAGTGAGTGAGTGAGTGTGAGTGTGTGTGAGTGAGTATTTACCTGTGTGTGAGTGAGTGAGTGTGAGTGTGTGTGAGTGAGTGAGTGAGTGTTTACCTGTGCGTGAGTGAGTGTTTATGTGTGTGAGTGAGTGTGCGTGAGTGAGTGTTTATCTGTGTGTGAGTGAGTGAGTGAGTGTGTGTTTATCTGTGTGTGTGTGAGTGAGTGAGTGTTTATATGTGTGTGTGTGAGTGAGTGAGTGTTTATCTGTGTGAGTGAGTGTGTGTCTGTAAGTGTGCAAGTCTGTGTGAGTGAGTGTTTATCTGTGTGTGAGTGAGTATTTACCTGTGTGTGAGTGAGTGAGTGAGTGTGAGTGTGTGTGAGTGAGTGTTTACCTGTGTGTGAGTGAGTGAGTGTGAGTGAGTGAGTGAGTGAGTGAGAGTGAGTGTTTACCTGTGCGTGAGTGAGTGTTTATGTGTGTGTGAGTGAGTGTGCGTGAGTGAGTGTTTATCTGTGTGCGTGTGAGTGAGTGTTTATCTGTGTGTGAGAGTGAGTGTTTATCTGTGTGTGTGTGAGTGAGTGTTTATCTGTGTGTGTGTGAGTGAGTGTTTATCTGTGTGTGTGTGTGAGTGAGTGTTTATCTGTGTGTGAGTGAGTGAGTGAGTGTGTGTGAGTGAGTATTTACCTGTCAGTGAGTGAGTGAGTGAGTGTGTGTGAGTGAGTATTTACCTGTGTGTGAGTGAGTGAGTGAGTGTGTGTGAGTGAGTGAGTGTGAGTGAGTGTTTACCTGTGCGTGAGTGAGTGTTTATGTGTGTGAGTGAGTGTGCGTGAGTGAGTGTTTATCTGTGTGCGTGTGAGTGAGTGTTTATCTGTGTGTGAGTGAGTGTTTATCTGTGTGTGTGTGTGAGTGTTTATCTGTGTGTGTGTGAGTGAGTGTTTATCTGTGTGTGAGTGAGTGGTTATCTGTGTGTGTGTGTGAGTGAGTGTTTATCTGTGTGAGTGAGTGAGTGAGTGTGCGTGAGTGAGTGTTTATCTGTGTGTGTGTGAGTGAGTGAGTGTTTATCTGTGTGTGAGTGAGTGTTTATCTGTGTGTGTGAGTGAGTGAGTGTTTATCTGTGAGTGAGTGAGTGTTTATCTGTGTGTGAGTGAGTGAGTGAGTGTGCGTGTGTGAGTGAGTGTTTATCTGTGTGTGTGAGTGAGTGAGTGTGTGTGAGTGAGTATTTACCTGTGTGAGTGAGTGAGTGAGTGAGTGTGAGTGAGTGAGTGTTTACCTGTGAGTGAGTGAGTGTTTATCTGTGAGTGAGTGTGAGTGAGCGTGAGTGAGTGAGTGTTTATCTGTGTGAGTGTGAGTGAGTGAGTGTTTATCTGTGTGTGAGTGAGTGAGTGTTTATCTGTGTGTGTGTGAGTGAGTGAGTGTTTATCTGTGTGTGAGTGAGTGAGTGAGTGTTTATCTGTGTGTGTGTGAGTGTTTATCTGTGTGTGTGTGTGAGTGAGTGTTTATCTGTGTGTGTGTGTGTGAGTGAGTGTTTATCTGTGTGTGTGAGTGAGTGAGTGTTTATCTGTGAGTGAGTGAGTGAGTGTTTATCTGTGAGTGAGTGAGTGAGTGTTTATCTGTGTGTGAGTGTGAGTGAGCGTGAGTGAGTGTTTATCTGTGTGTGTGTGAGTGAGTGAGTGTTTATCTGTGTGTGAGTGAGTGAGTGTGCATGTGTGAGTGTTTATCTGTGTGTGTGAGTGAGTGAGTGTGTGTGAGTGAGTATTTACCTGTGTGTGAGTGAGTGAGTGAGAGTGTGTGTGAGTGAGTCTTTACCTGTGAGTGAGTGAGTGTTTATCTGTGAGTGAGTGAGTGTTTATCTGTGTGTGAGTGTGAGTGAGCGTGAGTGAGTGAGTGTTTATCTGTGTGTGAGTGAGTGAGTGTTTATTTGTGAGTGAGTGAGTGTTTATCTGTGTGTGTGTGAGTGAGTATTTACCTGTGTGTGAGTGAGTGAGTGTGAGTGTGTGTGAGTGAGTGAGTGAGTGTGAGTGAGTGTTTACCTGTGCGTGAGTGAGTGTTTATGTGTGTGAGTGAGTGTGCGTGAGTGAGTGTTTATCTGTGTGTGAGTGAGTGAGTGAGTGTGTGTTTATCTGTGTGTGTGAGTGAGTGAGTGTGTGTTTATATGTGTGTGTGTGAGTGAGTGAGTGTTTATCTGTGTGAGTGAGTGTGTGAGTGAGTGTTTATCTGTGTGAGTGAGTGTGTGTTTATATGTGTGTGTGTGAGTGAGTGAGTGTTTAGCTGTGTGTGAGTGAGTGAGTGAGTGTGTGTTTATATGTGTGTGTGTGAGTGAGTGAGTGTTTATCTGTGTGTGTGAGTGAGTGTGCGTGAGTGAGTGTTTATCTGTGTGTGTGTGAGTGAGTGAGTGTGCGTGAGTGAGTGTTTAAATGTGTGTGTGTGTGAGTGAGTGTGCGTGAGTGAGTGTTTAAATGTGTGTGTGTGTGAGTGAGTGTGCGTGAGTGAGTGTTTATATGTGTGTGAGTGAGTGTGCGTGAGTGAGTGTTTATCTGTGTGTGTGTGTGAGTGAGTGTTTATCTGTGAGTGAGTGAGTGAGTGTTTATCTGTGAGTGAGTGAGTGAGTGAGTGTTTATCTGTGTGTGAGTGTGAGTGAGCGTGAGTGAGTGAGTGTTTATCTGTGTGTATGTGAGTGAGTGAGTGTTTATCTGTGTGTGAGTGAGTGAGTGTGTGTGAGTGATTATTTACCTGTGTGTGAGTGAGTGAGTGAGTGTGAGTGTGTGTGAGTGAGTGTTTACCTGTGTGTGAGTGAGTGAGTGTGAGTGTGTGTGAGTGAGTGAGTGAGTGAGAGTGAGTGTTTACCTGTGCGTGAGTGAGTGTTTATGTGTGTGTGAGTGAGTGTGCGTGAGTGAGTGTTTATCTGTGTGCGTGTGAGTGAGTGTTTATCTGTGTGTGTGAGAGTGAGTGTTTATCTGTGTGTGTGTGAGTGAGTGTTTATCTGTGTGTGTGTGAGTGAGTGTTTATCTGTGTGTGTGTGTGAGTGAGTGTTTATCTGTGTGTGAGTGAGTGAGTGAGTGTGTGTGAGTGAGTATTTACCTGTGAGTGCGTGAGTGTGAGTGTGTGTGAGTGAGTATTTACCTGTGTGTGAGTGAGTGAGTGTGAGTGTGTGTGTGTGAGTGAGTGTGAGTGAGTGTTTACCTGTGCGTGAGTGAGTGTTTATGTGTGTGAGTGAGTGTGCGTGAGTGAGTGTTTATCTGTGTGCGTGTGAGTGAGTGTTTATCTGTGTGTGAGAGTGAGTGTTTATCTGTGTGTGTGTGAGTGAGTGTTTAGCTGTGTGTGAGTGAGTGAGTGAGTGTGCGTGAGTGAGTGTTTATCTGTGTGTGTGTGAGTGAGTGAGTGTTTATCTGTGTGTGAGTGAGTGAGTGAGTGTGCGTGTGAGTGTTTATCTGTGTGTGTGAGTGAGTGAGTGTGTGTGAGTGAGTATTTACCTGTGTGAGTGAGTGAGTGAGTGAGTGTGAGTGAGTGAGTGTTTACCTGTGAGTGAGTGAGTGTTTATCTGTGAGTGAGTGTGAGTGAGCGTGAGTGAGTGAGTGTTTATCTGTGTGTGAGTGAGTGAGTGTTTATCTGTGTGTGAGTGAGTGAGTGAGTGTTTATCTGTGTGTGAGTGAGTGAGTGAGTGTTTATCTGTGTGTGAGTGAGTGAGTGAGTGTTTATCTGTGTGTGTGTGAGTGTTTATCTGTGTGTGTGTGTGAGTGAGTGTTTATCTGTGTGTGTGTGAGTGAGTGAGTGTTTATCTGTGTGTGTGAGTGAGTGAGTGTTTATCTGTGTGTGAGTGAGTGTTTATCTGTGTGTGTGAGTGAGTGAGTGTTTATCTGTGAGTGAGTGAGTGAGTGTTTATCTGTGTGTGAGTGTGAGTGAGCGTGAGTGAGTGAGTGTTTATCTGTGTGTGTGTGAGTGAGTGTTTATCTGTGTGTGAGTGAGTGAGTGTGCGTGTGTGAGTGTTTATCTGTGTGTGTGAGTGAGTGAGTGTGTGTGAGTATTTACCTGTGTGTGAGTGAGTGAGTGAGTGAGAGTGTGTGTGAGTGAGTCTTTACCTGTGAGTGAGTGAGTGTTTATCTGTGAGTGAGTGAGTGTTTATCTGTGTGTGAGTGTGAGTGAGCGTGAGTGAGTGTTTATCTGTGTGTGAGTGAGTGAGTGAGTGTTTATCTGTGAGTGAGTGAGTGAGTGAGTGAGTGTTTATCTGTGTGTGTGTGAGTGAGTGAGTGTTTATCTGTGTGTGAGTGAGTGTTTATCTGTGTGTGTGAGTGAGTGTTTATCTGTGAGTGAGTGAGTGAGTGTTTATCTGTGAGTGAGTGAGTGAGTGTTTATCTGTGTGTGAGTGTGAGTGAGCGTGAGTGAGTGAGTGTTTATCTGTGTGTGTGAGTGAGTGAGTGTTTATCTGTGTGTGAGTGAGTGAGTGTGCGTGTGTGAGTGAGTGTTTATCTGTGAGTGAGTGAGTGAGTGTTTATCTGTGTGTGAGTGTGAGTGAGCGTGAGTGAGTGAGTGTTTATCTGTGTGTGTGTGAGTGAGTGTTTATCTGTGTGTGAGTGAGTGAGTGTGCGTGTGTGAGTGTTTATCTGTGTGTGTGAGTGAGTGAGTGTGTGTGAGTGAGTATTTACCTGTGTGTGAGTGAGTGAGTGAGTGAGAGTGTGTGTGAGTGAGTCTTTACCTGTGAGTGAGTGAGTGTTTATCTGTGAGTGAGTGAGTGTTTATCTGTGTGTGAGTGTGAGTGAGCGTGAGTGAGTGAGTGTTTATCTGTGTGTGAGTGAGTGAGTGAGTGTTTATCTGTGAGTGAGTGAGTGTTTATCTGTGTGTGTGTGAGTGAGTGAGTGTTTATCTGTGTGTGTGTGAGTGAGTGAGTGTTTATCTGTGTGTGAGTGAGTGTTTATCTGTGTGTGTGAGTGAGTGTTTATCTGTGAGTGAGTGAGTGAGTGTTTATCTGTGAGTGAGTGAGTGAGTGTTTATCTGTGTGTGAGTGTGAGTGAGCGTGAGTGAGTGAGTGTTTATCTGTGTGTGTGAGTGAGTGAGTGTTTATCTG
>NW_027466506.1:750000-762500 GCF_050575085.1 Anarhichas minor
TGAATATCGTTGTGTGATTGAGGAGAAGTGAGGAGCATCGTTGTTGGATGAGAAGGTGTCAGCTTGTACATACCTGTGGTGTCCATGTGATGTCCAGAGGGACCGGCAGGTCAGCGGAGCATTCAGGAGCCTCTGCAGGGTGCTGTGGGGAACAACACGACACCGTTATGCAGCTTCAATTCAAAGTTCTGGCTTGAAAAGAGAAGCTGCTTCCGTTTACCTCCATGGAAAATCAAGGGCCATTATGACACATGGAACTCCACCGCTCCATATTGTTTTACGCCTTCGTTAGATAGCAGCGTACATTTATTTCTCTGTGCTTATTATCGGAGGATCATCTTTTATTTGAAGCCTCTCTGTTCACCTTTTCCCTGTGCTCTTCCTCTCTCACTCCTCTTCCTCTGTGTCCATGCCAGTGCTGCCTCCTCCCTCGCTGTGCGTGGTGAGGGATGACCTGGCACAGGATCTGGTGGAGGCAGGGAGCTATTTCTTCCCCTGGTGCCAGAGGGGTGAGGACACAGAGTGGGGTCTCACCCCCCCTCCCTTGTCCCTGGCGGGTGTCCTCTGGGTTTAGGTAAGCACCACCTCACCATGCCGAGGATCCGCAGCCCCAGTGTGAGATACAAATAATCCTGCCAGCTACCAGGGGAGGAACTGGGAAGGTCCAATTCTGCATTGTAGTTGGTCATGTGCTTCTGTGTATTGCAGGGAGACCCTCCTAATAATACAAAATCTTGCAATGGCCGTCTGTTTTGGAGATAACATGCTGTCAGACAAATGGGCTTTGGGTCCAATGGGACATTTGTCAGACTACTGGGCTTTCAGAACAATGGTCAGTCCCCTCCTGCTTGGACCCTTAACTTTACATTGGGATGATGTCACTTGTTTTGGCTCATACGCTCAGGTGTCTGGGGCCGTCTTCTTGAGTCCAGTAGCCCGTTTGTATCATACACCCATGCAGTCTGCGGGACAAATGCTTTTTGGGTTTGCAGCGATCTTCTTGTTGATGAACCGCAGTTGACCACTGGAGCCTGCAGCTCTTAATGCATCTAAACTATTTAAATACCAACTTCCTGGTTTACCGTTAACCTTCCATGTTGTGCAACGAGAGAAGATTTCTGTCCGATGCGATGGCTAATTTCCACTGTGACTTATCTCTCTGCTTTTATTGTCCGACACTCAGTGTTTTGGCCCTTTTTGCTTTAGTAAGGTTAATGAATGTCAGCCATGGTCAGTGAGGGTTCAGTAATACTGGGTGTGTGTCTCAATCAGGGGCATGATGTTGCAATCAGTGGACCAATCAATGGTTGACCAATGAATGATCACTGTTGTCCAGATGTCCTAGTGGTGACTCCTCCTATCCCACCATGTGCTCAAGGCCTTTATAAGTCGTACACAACCAACACTCGGGGTTCTTCCTCCTTCAGACCGCATTGCATTCTGGATGATGATTGAGCCTTCTCTGCGCAGAGAATGAATACTTTAAAGACAAACTTCTTTCCTCAATGTTTCTTCATCTCAGTATCATAGGACTCACTAGGTACTATTGAATGGTTTCTTCCACCACACTGACTGCTTGCGTCTCTTGCAGCAATGACCCTGTTTCATCAGTTCAATACTGTCATAACTGATGAAAATGAGTCCTTACCAGCAACACAAGGAGCACTTTTATGCATCACTAATTGAATTCATGCTGAATCATCAGTCTATTTCTCTACGCTTGGGGGCGATTTCACAAAGATTGCTGCTGATAGCTCCATGAACTACGCATCACTTGCAACCGCGATCCCTTTCCGACTCACAAAAGATATTTCGTTAATGATATCATGGCAAACACAGCCGTAAAGTTTTGCAGCCGAGTCCAATTTGGCAAGAAGATGTTTCTTGGCAGAGCAGTGAAGAGTGCATTTAACCCTTTGTTACACGTTCCTTTTGGTTTTATTAGTGACTGCTACAGTCTAGTCTACATGCGTCTACCAAAACCATTATGTTTTCCCAGAACCAAATTATAATAAACACACCTGCCACCTCTTATCCGACAATTTGGAGATGTGTGACATGCAAACGCTGTGTGTTACGCTGCTGTCCCCCGGCCTTGTGTACTTCTCTCCACAGCAGCTGGGTGTCCTGCTTCTCTTTGTGCATAGAGGAAGGTCTCTCCATCACGTTTATCTGTGCTACATCTCAGCCACAGCGGGTTCTCATGTCTCTCCGCACCCTCTCCAGTTTGACCCAGATTTAGGGGGCACAGATGTAAATCACTGATGTGCTATCAGCAAATTGAACATCCCAAAATGTGTTGGTGGAGTCGGCCTGTTTGGATTCAGATCGGCTGTAGGGTCAACATCGAGCTGTGGAGTGTTCCATTTGATGGTGAATCACTTTCCATGTGAAAATGATCCGGTCCTGACAGTAAACTGTGTGTGTGTTTCTGTGCGTGCAGGACAGAGTGTGAGTGTGTGTGTGTGTGTGTGTGTGTGTCTTACCCTAGACTTGAGTTTAACAGTGAGAACGTGCTGCCTTCCAGAGGAGTCCTCCGCCTTCAGTCTTAACGTTCGGAACTCGGTGTCGATGAAGAGCAGCCTGCGGATACGTGCACAATAAATCAACACGCATTGGCAGAGAACGGTACGCAACACTGTAAACTGACAGCGGCCATCATCCGCCATTAATCAAAGCAGCAGAGAGCAGTATTGAGACATCAACTCTGCCTTTAGATTTATCACTGTGGGTACTGACGCAGTGACATTACATCAGGCTACAGCTCCGCAGTCATGCCCCAAATACAGGCATTACTACGGGCTGTTCTTCTGCATCTTAATGCTCTAATGCAGGAACATAACGAAACCAATCACGCCGAGGGCATTATTTCCATCTGAGTCACCACAGAACACCCTGGATTTAATGCTTTCTAATAAAACTGTGAGCAAACATACTGACTGTGTGTACACTCTGTTCATTGCACAGTCCTAGTAAAACTAGTACGAACACCAAACCATCAAGCCAGGAATGTTTGACTGTCTGAGTCCTTCACACAGCTCCAGCTCATCCGGTCCACTTCCTACTCTCCGTATTGCTGTGAACCCACCGATGTGGGTGAAAGCACACATGAAAGCACACAAGAGAAAGAACAACAAGCTTAAGAGCAGATTTAGCTATTTGTAAAAACAACAAGTTGCTGCAGCGGTCAGCCAGCAGGGCACAGAGAGCCAGCGTACTAGCACAGAATATTTCCTTTATTGACATTTATTTATCAGCCTGTGCAAAGTAGCCATCTCGACGCTCCAATGCGTCCAGGTACATCGCACACAGCTGCACATCTCTCTTATTATCTTTCTTCAGCGGTCTACATTTACCATCAGAAACGATTGGACAGTCACATGAAAGGTGACGAAATTTCCCTGTCGGGTGAGTTCACCTTTCAAGCTCGAGTCGACCTGTAAATCAGAGAGCTAATTCTAACCTATTGAGGGACGAAGCACTCATCTGGCCCGAGCTCGCACCAACACGAGACCTGGAGACAGAAAGACTCATCAGAGACTAAGGATGTGGACAAGTTCCCTCTCCAGCTTCACCGTACATTACGATGGACGCTCTGTGCCGAGGCTGACGCGGCCGTATATCTGCCGAGGATTTATGGAGTGTGTTAGCCAGGAGTGATGTGAGCAGGGATGACACACACACACTTAGGGGAAGTGACGGAATGATGGGAGACTGTCTGCATTGTGCCCAATTCATTTAAGTGTCTGCCTCACTTGCAATCAAACGCCAGCGCAGGGCAACGGCATTGAGGTGCCAAGTGCACGCCAACGTCTGCGGAAGACATCGAGATCGGCCCGACCCCTTTCCTTCCATGCTGACCTGATGCATCTTTTCTCTCAAGATAATCGCCTCCCGTCTCTCCATCTAGAAAACCATCTGCATATTAAGACCTCCAAAAGGCATCGTCCGATCTCCTCTTTGTAACTAACACGCACGCACGCGCACACGCACACGCACACACACACACAGTAGTGTCACCCATCAGGCTGAAATGATTTAGTTGCAGATGAGAACTTCTTGACTAGACAACAGGATGGTGATCCTCAGGTACACACAGAGTGCAGCCCATAAAAAGCCCATTACCGCTAACAGCAATAAATACACAAGCCTGTCAAGCATGACCGTTTAATAAAGTGGAGGAAGTGACAAGCATCCAAATGAACACATCAATGAATCGTTGAGATGAAGTGCTGGTGGATTGCAGAACACGTGAGTAACAGAATGCAGCTTCTCTGTTTCTCTTTATTATATTTCAGAGTGTTCATTTGTATTGTTGACGTCTGGATGGTCTGATGGGTTTTTAGCAGCTTAAAAACATTAGAACATCTTTTTAAAGATGAAATGAATGTTGTAGCAGATTGGACTATTGTCACCAAACCCAGATCCAGCTCTGTGAGTCAGTGTGGGACCTGACAGCAGAGGTACATCTCTAGGTTACTCTAACTTCAGGGTCAGTTGAAGTTATTTTTTTAGGGCAGTGGTGAAAAAAGTCAATCTGGGAGGAGCCCTCAACGGCTTATCGAGCATCTGCAATGGTATCGGTGCGTCACTAACAAACACACACTGAGGTCTCGCACCCGGGACAGCGAGGATGAGCCGGCGCCGCTACCTGGCCGTGATGGAAACAGCGTGACAGTCGAGACGTCCTGCTGGGAAGACTGATGAGAGCATCCCATCGGCAACTCCACAGCCAAGTGAGCTTCTTCCAGACAGTGCACGCCACGCACATTAGTCCTTGTGTGTGTGTGTGCGTGCGTGTGTGTGCGCGTCTCTGAATGCTTTTTTTGGTCAACAATGTGATTAATGAACGGTGAGATCGACACGTATGTGCTGCGGTGCTTATGTGTAAGAAATTCACATGCAAAATGAAGGCATGCACAAGATGACGCATGAAATGTATGTGATCATCAAGTGCACGAGACTCATTTTACACAGCGCAGACACACCTACATGCTCATGAATTAGCTTGGTTTGCAGTCTAACTGTGCTAACAGACATTCTCATGACTCACTGGAAGCAGCTGCAGTGATTGCATTTACATCCCATGATTACAGGAGGCATTCATTAGCTGGCCTATTAATGTAAAAACAATAAAATACAAATATGGGAAAAGAATAAAATATGTGTGATGCCTCAGCCCTGTGATGAGAGGAGACTGGTTCACCGAGAGGCTGTGAACACGGGAGAACAACTGTGCCCGTGATGAGCCCCTGGGTCACTTTGTGTGTGTGTGTGTGTGTGTGTGTGTGTGTGTGTGTGTGTGTGTGTGTGTGTGTGAGGGGGGGGTAGTGATGGCGGCCGACCTACTTGACCTCGGTTTTCCCATTAATTAACACGTAGCGTGCCCTCTCCCGCCAATTAAGATGACCGCGCTCTCGCATGCAGGAATGGAGACGCATAGAGAGAAGGCCTGAACCAATCAGCAGACAGCATCACAGCTGAAGAAGCCCTGGTGGCTATTAGCACCGGTCCATACCAATTAAGACGCTAAGCGAATCTCCAGTGCTTTGGAGATTGAGGCCCACTGTGTATAATGCCTCCCAACCGTAACACGACACCCAAAGTGATGTTGGTCCCATTTCCAGCATAAGGCATACCTTCACCCCCCCCCCTATTAAAACCTGAGAGTCTTCAATTAGAGCCATTTGCATTTTGCTAATATCATAATTGTAGCCGCGGTCATTAATAGGAAAGTGGAAAATGAGTGTAGTAGTCGAGACTTAATCCGAGCCGGGGGAGAAAAGATAACCCCCCCCCCTGACGAGTGGAGACGGCGTTGGCTGAGCCTGTCGCTGTGCGTGGGCTGAGAGTTATTAAATATGACCTGGATTTAACTATAACTCAATAACTAAAAATAAGGAAGTCATTAAGAGCCATTTGTTAATGCGGAGCTGTGTTGTTGCAGGCTCTCCAATCAGTTTAGACTGCTGGGGGGGTGGGGGGGAGGGACTGCTCCATATAGCCGTTTAAAGCACCAGAGGTTTGTAGCCCTACACCTCGGTATGTTAATCTTACCTCTGGGGAAAACACATACATCTAAAAGAATATAAACCAATAACTTAGTTTCAATAATAATTCCTCTTTGTCTGTGTTGTAAATTGTTTGATTGCATGTGTACTTTTATTGTGAAGAGCATGAAACAGGAAGTGCTTTTACTTTGAGAAGCGAGAAGTAGCATGGTACATGTATTATTGATGCTAACGATGATGATGATAAAGAAAAACCTAGATGTCGGGTGCAAGAGTGCGCTCTGTTTACTGTAACAGTTGTTATACTGCAGTTTCAGACAGTAAAAGTGTTCCGTAAAAAACCAGACGTGTGTTGGTCGTCTTTAGAAGCTCCACTTCACAACATTTTGGTGCCGAAACCCGGGAAGTCAAGACTGTGAGACTTTAAACTTAGACGAAGTTGGAAGCTAACGCTAACGCTAAAGCTAACGCTAACTGGAGAGATGGCCACACAATTTGAAAGGATGAAAAAGAAGCGTAAAACAATACGCACCTCGACAACGAAGCTGTTAACTCACATTGAAGAAGAGGTGAGCGAAGATGTGCCAGACTGTGAGAGACTCCGTGAGCTGTTAACACTATTGTCAACGAGAGAAGAAAGTTTATTCGACTTAGACAAAGGCATTGAAGACGGAACGGAAACGGATGCGCTTGAGTCAGAGATTGCAACCGCTCAGGAATACCAGGACCGCATCCTCACATTGAAAACCCGTGCCACAAGATCCATTCAGAGGGCAGAGGAATCCGTGAGTGTGCAGGTGAGCGATGCAAATTCAAGTTCAGTCAGATTGCTAAATAAGCATACTGTCAAACTGCCTAAGTTGGTGATAGAAAAATACAGCGGAGAAATAAGCCAGTGGCAAGAATTCTGGTCACAATATGAAACAGCTATCCACGACAACGACACACTGTGTAAAAGGGAAAAGTTCACTTACCTGAGATCCTATCTGACCGGAGCTGCTGCAAGATCTGTGGCAGGACTAACTATGACAGATGATAATTATGATGCCGCAGTACAACTGCTTCAGAGCCGTTTTGGAAGAAAGGACATTGTAATAAGTGCACATATGTCCAGACTGCTAAACTTGGCTCCTGTGAAAAGATCATCAGATGTAGCTCTCAGGCACCTGTACGATGAATGTGAAATACAGATCCGAAGTCTAGAATCATTAGGGGTTCACAGCGACACATATGGCTGCCTGCTATGCCCAGTACTGCTGCAGCTCATACCAGAAGGTATTGCACTAGACTACACCCGCAAGTCAGACTCCAGTGGCGAATGGAAAGTGCTTGAGCTCGTCCAGTTCCTGCAAAATGAAGTCCAAAGCAGAGAGAGAGCTCTTCATCTCACCAGACCAGGTAACACACAAAGAGACTTTCCACCAAATAATAGATCATTTGGTAAGCCAGACCCCGTTTATGAAAACAAACCTAAAAGATGGAACGTGCCTTCAGCAACGGCTTTGCACACAGCAAGTAATGTTTGTCAGACCTGTGTGTATTGTGACGTTGCCAACCATAAACGCGAACACTGTCCAGACAGTTCTGTGGCTGCTCGCAAGGAGAAACTGAGAAAGCTGGGAAGATGCTACGTGTGCCTCGGTCCAAAACACATAGCAAAATTCTGCAGAGTCAAGGGTGTTTCGTGTGCCTTGTGCCATCGCAGACATCACCAGTCAGTTTGTGATCAAAGTGAAGCTAAGCCAGACGCTGACAGTGGTGGTACAGATGCTGTGGTATCCTCTGTGTCCAGCACAGTGAAACCGAGAGCGGACGTTCAGAACACAGTGTTGCTCCAGACAACCAAGGCATGGGCAGTAGCCCCAGCGGGGAGGAAAATGGTACGCTGCCTGTTAGATGGAGGTAGCCAGAAAAGCTTCATTCGCGAAGATGTAGTTAAAGCACTAAAACTGCCAGTGGTCAGGCAAGAGACGCTGCACATCCACACCTTTGGGTCCACTGCTCCTGTCACTGCACGTCGCAACATCGTGAGAGTGTCACTGGAAAACGTGTGGAATACACAGCAAAAAATTGAGATTGAAGCAGTGGAAACCCCTCAACCGTGCACGGCTGTGATAAAGGTCCCCAGCGAACCTATTCAAGAGGAGTTAAAGAGAAAAGGTCTTCAACTTGCTGATTTTCTACCAGAGGGCACTGAGGATCCAGAACTGTCAGTGTTGATAGGAGCAGACTATTACTGGAAAATAGTGACTGGCAAAGTTCAGAGAATAACAGAATCACTAGTAGCCGTTGAAAGCAGCTTCGGATGGGTCCTGCAGGTTCCAGTTACCACATCCAGTGTAACCGATGCCACTTGCATGCACATCTGCCTAGATGAGGACACTCGAATAGCCAAACAACTACATGCTTTCTGGGAAGTAGAGTCACTGGGTATCGTTCATGAAAAAACCCAGAGCCCAGAAGAAACAGAAGCTCTTCAGAACTTTGAGAAGACTATAAAGTATAAGGATGGCCGCTACAGAGTTGAGTTGCCGTGGCAACCTGACAGACCAGATCTCCCAAACAACTTCAGAGTCGCAAGGAGACGATTTGAAGGCCTCAAGAGGAGACTGAACATGGATGCAATGCTGTACACAAGGTACAATGATGTCATACAAGATTATCTGCAGCAAGGCATCTGCGAGGATGTACCAGAGCACACCTCAGCGGCAGAGCCAACTGAGGCTGTGAAGTACTACATGCCACATCATGCTGTTCTTCGAGAAGATAAGGTAACAACTAAACTGAGGGTTGTATTTGATGCATCATCACACGAAGAGAGTTGCCCCTCCCTTAATGACTGTTTACTGACTGGGCCCAACCTGAACCCAAATCTGTTAGATGTGCTGATAAAGTTCAGACTCCACCAGATAGCCTTTACGGCAGACATCACCAAGGCTTTCTTGCAGATAGAACTAGCAGAAAGAGACAAGGATGCTGTGAGGTTCCTGTGGCTCCAACCAAAGACTGTAAAAATGAGCTGCGCATCATGAGAATGAGTAGCGTGGTTTTTGGAGTGTCACCCAGCCCGTTCCTGTTAGCTGCAACAATAAGAAACCACATCAGGCAGTATGAAGCGGAACAGCATAAGACAGTGGAGGCACTGAGAGAGTCCCTCTACGTAGATGATTTTATCTCCAGCTCATGTGATGTGGATGAAGCACTTCTAGTTACCACAACAGCAAAGGAGATTCTGTCTCACGCCGGCATGAACCTGTGCAAATGGGTGACAAATTCACCAGACCTGAGAGACAAGTGGACAGAAAGGGGAGTGGAGCACACAACAGACACAGCAATTTGTGGAAATGTACTGAAGGTGTTGGGGTTGGTATGGAGATCGGAGGACAGTTTCGTGTTTGATTTAAAGGGATTACTGGACATTGTAAAGGACAAAGAAAACACAAAGAGAAGTGTGCTAAAGACATCAGCCAGAGTCTTCGACCCCATCGGTTTCCTCACTCCATTCACTATTCGAGTAAAGTGTGTTTCAAGAACTATGGGAGAGGGGAATCGGTTGGGATGAGCAGCTTCCCCCAGATTTGGCTGAAAAATGGGATCAGTGGTGTGTAGAGCTGCCACAGCTCCACCTGGTGGACATTCCAAGATGGTACCAGATCAAGATCCGACCAAACTTGCAGATAAAACTGCACATCTTCTGCGACGCCAGTGAGAAGGCATACAGTGCTGTTGCCTATCTGCAAGGACAGAACAAGGAAGGAGATGTTGTAACAAGCTTTGTGGCTTCCAAGTCAAAGGTAGCCCCACTAAAGAAAATGACTTTACCATGCTTGGAACTCATGGGTGCACTGATTGGAGCGAGGTTAGGAAATAATCTCCTCAAGCCACTCAACATGGAAAGAAATCAGCTGCACATGTGGACAGATTCAATGATTGTTTTCCATTGGATACGCAGCACAGCACAAAGGTGGAAGCCATTTGTGGCCAACAGAGTGACCGAAATACAAGGACTCACAAATCCAGAGTTGTGGTGTCACTGCAATGGCAAAACTAATCCTGCTGATTTACCTACCAGAGGCCAGAGCGTCGAAAACCTCATCCAAAGCCAGCTGTGGTGGAGCGGACCTGCTTCACTGCTATCAACTGATGTGGAAAAGGACATGGATGAGGACTGTGTTGAAGATGAGGTGAACACTGAGCTTAGGTCTAAGTTTCAGGCTGTAGTACAGCTGACCAGCACTGAACAAGCTGAGCCACTATTGGACTTGGAGAAGTACAGTAGGTTAAAAACTGCATTAAGAATAACTGCATGGGTGAAAAGATTCATAGCTAATGCCCGTTGTAGTCAAAGGATTCAGGGAGAGCTAACTTCAGAGGAGCTCACTGCAGCAGAGGTGTATTGGGTGAAGATGACCCAAGAGCAGAGCTTCAGCCAAGAAATCGTCCAGCTGAAATCTGGACAGGACATCAAGAGAGATTCAAAAATAAAAGACTTGAAACCATTCTTGGAGGAGAATAGCCTTATTAGTGTAGGAGGCAGGCTACAGTACTCTGATTTCAGTTTTAGACAGCAACACCCATGGGTGCTACCTAGAAATCACAGATACTCTGAGTTACTTGTTCAGGACTGTCATGAGAGAGTGATGCATTCTGGAGTCAGAGACACTCTAGTACAAGTGAGAGAGAGGTATTGGATTCCAAAAGGGAGACAGCTAGTCAAGAAGATGGTATCACATTGCTACATCTGCAGAAGATTGAAGGTGAAACCAGCACAGCAGTCCACGGCTCCATTACCCAGAGACAGAGTGACCGAGTCCCCTCCCTTTGAAGTTATTGGGGTGGATTTTGCAGGGCCATTATATGTTAAGGCTAGTGGTCAGTCTAAGAAGGCATATATTGCACTTTTCACTTGCGCTGTCACCAGAGCAGTGCATTTAGAGTTGGTTTCTGATCAGACTACAGAAAACTTTCTGTTGGCCTTAAAGAGGTTTATCGCAAGGCGAGGACTGTGTAAGGTTGTTTATTCAGACAATGCCAAAACGTTCAAAAGAGCAGAACAAGATCTAAAGGATTTATGGAAGTCATTCAGAGGATCAGAGCTCACAGAGTTTTTCACTGACAAGGGGATCACCTGGAAGTTTATTGCAGAGGGAGCTGCTTGGTGGGGTGGCTTCTGGGAAAGACTTGTGAGATCCGTGAAAACCTGCTTAAAGAGGGTCCTGGGGAAGGCATCACTGAACTTTGAGGAGTTGACAACCATGCTCACAGAGATAGAGGCTGTGTTGAACTCCAGGCCGCTTGCCTATGTACATGAGCAGGGGTCCCCAAACTTTTTCCTGTGAGGGCCACATAACTTTTCCCTTCTCTGATGGGGGCCGGGGTCAGTTTGTAACAGAAAAAGTGTGACGATCGCAGGGGTGCCTAAATGTAAACATTTATTGTTTTCCAGAAAGCCACACATAACCAAATATTAATAACCCTTTCCGGGATCTTCACAGAAAAAAGTCAGGAAATAAATAACACTATTTGTGAAATAAATAATAACCAAATAACCCTCTCTGGGTTCTTCACAGAAAAAAAGTCCATTGAACATCAACTTTCTGTTGTGCCGTGCACAATCTTAACAGGTAAAAGTTTAGCTTAGTTGTCAGAGCAGAATCTCTTACTCAAATGACTCATATGAGCAGTCTCTCAAAGTTCTTGTGTTCCTTCCTTATAATCCTTTTGTAGGTTCCAGTAGGCTTGTAGACACCGCTGTTTGCAGCTCTCTCTCATCAACTTCCCTGTGAAAACCACAAAGCAAGCAGGCTGAGAAACGGAACTAAGTGGTACAGCACCTACACAGCACAATACATTTCACTACCAGTATGGTTGTGGAGATGGATTTTATCCCAGTAGATGTTATTATGATTAAATTTGTTTATACTCAGAATGACTCATTCAAGTCAGAAAAGTGAGCTTACCTATGTATGTTCATCAGTGTGAACTGTGGGCCTGCATCTGGCTGGTGAGAAGTTGAATGTCAGGTTCCATTCTAGTCACAGCAAGTCTCAAACACTGATGCAGATGTTCATCTGTCAATCTTGATCTCATCGGAGTTTTCAGGTGTTTCATGTATGAAAAGGTTTGCTCGCAGATATACGTGCTGCCAAAAAGTGTAAACATCTTCATTGCGTGTTTTTTTATGTTAGGGTACGTATCGTTTGGGAGGGCGGCATAGAAGTCAATGAGACTGTTGGGCTTGAATGCGTCTTTCAGAACATCACAGTTCTGTAACTCGGCTAACTCAAACTGATAAGAAGGCTGGGCTTCATCGATGTCGGCAAGAAAGGGGTTCTGGAAAAGACGGATTTCTTTTGCATTAACATGTAGTTGCTGGAATCGCACACCGAACTCCGCCTTCAACATTTCCAGTGCTTCCACACACTTTTCAGCTGGGAACGGGACCGCTGGGTTCTCTGCAGAGAGGTTTTGGGTAGCAGGGAGATGGAT